>NC_054699.1:45363228-45388228 GCF_016097555.1 Gigantopelta aegis | reverse complement strand
GCGCGCACGCACACACGCACACACAATTCATCACAGTGAGGTCACTGTTGGCTAAATATGTGACCTAACAAAAGCATCACAGGGAGGTCACTGTCACCTAAATGTCTTACCTAATAGTAAGGTCACTGTTAGCTAAATGTCTAACCTAATAGTTAGGTCACTGTTAGCTAAATGTCTAACCTAATAGTAAGGTCACTGTTAGCTAAATGTCTAACCTAATAGTAAGGTCACTGTTAGCTAAATGTCTAACCTAATAGTTGGGTCACTGTTAGCTAAATGTCAAACCTAATAGTTGGGTCACTGTTAGCTAAATGTCTAACCTAATAGTAAGGTCACTGTTAGCTAAATGTCTAACCTAATAGTTAGGTCACTGTTAGCTAAATGTCTAACCGAATAGTTAGTCACTGTTAGCTAAATGTCTAACCTAATAGTTAGGTCACTGTTAGCTAAATGTCTAACCTAATAGTTAGTCACGGTTAGCTAAATGTCTAACCTAATAATTAGGTCACTGTTAGCTAAATGTCTAACCTAATAGTAAGATCACTGTTAGCTAAATGTCTAACCTAATAGTAAGGTCACTGTTAGCTAAATGTCTAACCTAATAGTAAGGTCACTGTTAGCTAAATGTCTAACCTAACAAAGGTTAACTAACTAACTAACTAACCTAACAGTTCACAGCATGAGCTCACAGTAGAAGAAGGTTTGTTTGTTTGGTTGGTTGATTGGTTTTGTTTAAAAGTAAATCATCAAAGATAGTTAAAGTTTGTTTTGTTTAACGACACCACTAGAGCATGTTGAGTAACTGGATGTCAAACTTTTCGTAATTCCGACACTTATTCATCAGAGGAAACGTACACATTTTCCCATTAGCAGCACTGTCCTACACACAGTGGTGCACTGGTTGGAACGACAGAAAAAACACAATCAGTTGAATGGATCCACCGAGGTCGTTCGATCCTGTGACGCAAACACCCCAGGCGAGCACTCAACCGACTGAGCTAAATCCCGCCCCTCATCAAAGAAAGATTTCAAAAAGCATATCAAAATGTTGTAGTACTATTTCCTAAACAACAAGTACAACGACACGACAAATGGTGATGTGGTACCTTAAGTGCTTTTTTTTTGGGGGGGGGGGGGGGGGGGCGTAACCCAGTGGTACAGCGCTCGCTTGATGCGCGGTCAGCTGGGGTCGATCCCCGTCGGTCGGCCCATTGGGCTATTTCTCGTCACAGCCAGTGCACCACATGTCTGTGGGATGGTGCATATAAAAGATCCCTTGCTACTAACGGGAAAATGTAGCGGGTTTCCCCTCTATGACTGTATCAAAATGACCATATGTTTGACATCTAATAGCCGATCACTGTTGGCTAAATATGTGACCTAACAAAAGCATCATTGTGCTCTAGTGGTGTCGTTAAACAAAACAAACTTTTTGTCCCTTAAGTGCTTTAGTGCATCTAAATAGCTGCTACTTAACAATGTACTGAGTCACTGACTCACATACAAGCCAAACAATCAACAGTTGCACGCAGTGAATCATAATACCACTGTTTGGGTGGTCTTGTGGTGTGGGAATGCGTCTGTTATTTCCTGGTAATAACGCAGGTATCAGGTGAATGACTTGTTAGATATAATATTATATCAGAGCTGTTCCACATTTTATATTATTGGGGACGGGAGCCACAGTAATTATTTTTAAATACTTTTTTAGGCTACAAAAATATATACTGCTGGTTTCTGGTCAACGCGAGCGCGCAGTGTCAACATTTTGTTTTCTTTTTCAAATTTCCAACAGTAGCTACAATAGCACCACCTATACCAGAAATAGTGCCGCGCAACCTTGCCTGATAATATTGTGGGTCCAAATGAGGTCAATTTGGGAACATTTGGGGGCAAGGTCGGAGCAATTAAATGTAAACGACAAAACCGTAAAACTTGATCAGAGCCGTATATCTGCACGATAGAGAGTCGAACGGGCATTTGACAAAATAGTGGTTGATTCCATGAATCCATATTTACTGCCTCGTCTGTAGGAGGACAGTAATTTTCGATGAGATCCTTTACTGGAGATGTCATCCTTGCACTGCCACAAAGAGGACTGCCACTCACAGACTAGTTTACTGGAGATGTCATCCTTGCACTGCCACAAAGAGGACTGCCACTCACAGACTAGTTTACTGGATATGTCATCCTTGCACTGCCACAAAGAGGACTGCCACTCACAGACTAGTTTACTGGAGATGTCATCATTGCACTGCCACAAAGAGGACTGCCACTCCCAGACTAGTTTACTGGAGATGTCACCCTTGCACTGCCACAAAAGAGGACTGCACTCCCAGACTAGTTTACTGGAGATGTCACCCTTGCACTGCCACAAAGAGGACTGCCACTCCCAGACTAGTTTACTGGAGATGTCATCCTTGCACTGCCACAAAGAGGACTGCCACTCCCAGACTAGTTTACTGGAGATGTCATCATTGCACTCCAACAAAGAGGACTGCCACTCCCAGACTAGTTTACTGGAGATGTCATCATTGCACTGCCACAAAGAGGACTGCCACTCCCAGACTAGTTTACTGGAGATGTCATCCTTGCACTGCCACAAAGAGGACTGCCACTCCCAGACTAGTTTACTGGAGATGTCATCCTTGCACTGCCACAAAGAGGACTGCCACTCCCAGACTAGTTTACTGGAGATGTCATCCTTGCACTGCCACAAAGAGGACTGCCACTCCCAGACTAGTTTACTGGAGATGTTCCTACTGCCACAAAGGACTGCCACTCCCAGACTAGTTTACTGGAGATGTCACCCTTGCACTGCCACAAAGAGGACTGCCACTCCCAAACGAGTTTACTGGAGATGTCATCATTGCACTGCCACAAAGAAGACTGCCACTCCCAAACGAGTTTAGTAAATCAAAACTAGCACTAGACAAAGCTCAATGTAATAAGTAAAGCTGTGATGACATCCACTCATGATTCACTGTTAAAACAATGATATCAGGTATTCGCGAAATTTATTTTTATAATTATTTGTCTTATTTTATATTTATATTTTATGTCTAATGGCTTTACAATGAACATAACATATAAATGTAAAATAGACAAATAATTAATTAATTAATTAATATGAAATGTAGCTTTACATATATACAGAAATATTTGGTTTACGTTAATGTTCTCTCAAAGTGACATATTCGACAGCCATTTCAAGGACTATCCTGACTTTTCTGCCCTAGCAAGACATCCGTTTGTCACCACACCTCAAAAAAATAAACACTCATCCTTTTTTTCCTGGTTTAAAAACCCCCACTATCTTACCTCATATATTTTAAATATATAGCATTATACGAATAAATACATTTGGAATGACATTTGGCCAAATTATTTCAAATTTCGTTTGGCCGTTGTAAGAAATCATAAATTTGTACGTACAAAATAATAAAATCAGTACTGAGATATCACAAAACATTACAATGTCCAGAAAGTCATTGGTTATAGAGATATTATTATTCAAAGTAGGTAAACCTATAGTCCCTCCCATCTTCCTACAAAAATCTTTAAAACAATTTTGTCAATAATTTCAGTTTGGTTTGACGTAAGAAGAAAAGTAAAAGTGTTTTGGAAATAACATTTTAAACTATTTTTGTGTGCAATTTAGAAAACAGTCGGCTTAGAAATAAATAACTTGAAGTAAATTCCATAGTATGAAAAAAGGTGTTCCCAGTGGGAAGGACTATAAGTAAATTATAATTTTAATAATGTAAAAGTATTTTATTTTCCGAAAAAACACTTTTTAAAAATGGCTACAAGTTCACGACAGTTCCCTTAAACCTGTTCATTAATAACAAATTTCGATAGCAGACTGTTACAAGGACCAGTAGAAAAAACAGCTTTTTATATTGATGTGTTAATAACCAGATATAAAATGTGTCAGGGAGGTAAACAAATGATAGGAATCAGTAAATAAATACAATGAACCTTTTGTTAATCAAAATAGCACGATTTATATACACCTCAAAATAACCGAAAAAAAAAAAAAAAAAAAAAAAAAAAAAAAAAAAAAAAAAAAAAAAAAAACAAACAACCAAACAAACAAACAAATAAATAAATAAATAAACAAATAAATAAATAAATAAACAAACAAACAAACAGATAAATAAATAAACAAAAAACAAATAAATAAATAAATAAACAAACAAGTAAGTAAATAAACAAACAAACAAACAAACAAACAAATAAATAAATAAATAAACAAACAAACAAACAAATAAACAAACAAATAAACAAACAAAAAAACAAATAAACAAAAAACAAATAAATAAATAAATAAACAAACAAGTAAGTAAATAAACAAACAAACAAACAAACAAACAAACAAACAAACAAACAAATAAACAAACAAATAAATAAGTAAATATAGCCTAAGCTATGACGTGAATACAATATGTTATCCAGAGAATATTATTTCTATGGCTTTTGATCAATAATTCAATTCTGGTGAATTTCATTACGATAAGAGACGCGAATGCATTGAAGTTATTAAAATAGATCCATTCCGCGCCGAGATTATGTTCGATAATGAAGCTATATTTAATATGATCAATAGCAAATAGCGTCATACCGACTTTACCATAACAATTGGCACCAAATGTGATTAATGATTAAGCGAGTAAAAGGTGTTTTTTATTTTTTATTTTTTTCCTTTTTGTTTGTATCTAATGCTAGGCTAAGACTGTCAATTATCACGACGAAGTTGACCAACTCGACGGTTGCGTTTCAATTTCCCTCACTTACGACGAGTGCGTTCAGATTAACAACTAATGGGTTATACGACGAGAACCGAGTTATAAGAACGCTCACACTAGAAACTGGACAGTCGTAGAAGTCGCGAAAGCAAAACGTTGGCCGACTTTGTTGTGGCAGTTGGTAGTCTGAGTCTAGCATTACGCCTGAAAGTAAGAATAAAAGCAACAGCGCATTAGCTCATTTTTTATCAGGGGCACATTACCATTAATAACTTCATGCAGTTCATTACAATCTCGATATTATGTGAAAAATACAATACCGAATAATTTACAGGTTATTTAAATAATACATATATACATGTATATATACAAATATAATTACACGTACAAATACACACACATATTTTATGTAAAAGTATTATTTGCTTAAAGACACTTCAGCACGAGAGAGAGAGAGAGAGAGAGAGAGAGAGAGAGAGAGAGAGAGAGAGAGAGAGAGAGAGAGAGAGAGAGAGAGAGAGAGAGAGAGAGAGAGAGAGAGAGAGAGAGAGAGAGAGAGAGAGAGAGAGAGAGAGATCTGCTGCTATACAGGCAACTCATTCAAAAACATCAGCAAGGGATCTTTATAAACTATTTCCAGTAAACAGAACAAACACATGTCAGTAGTACACACATACACGTATACGCACACCCACACACGCATACACGTATGCACCTAAACACATATGCACGTACACACATGTACATGTGTACACACACACGTACATGTACACACACGCGCGCGTGCGCGCATACAAACACACACACACGTACATAGGTACACATGCACGCACACACAAGTTTGTATTTCGAATAGAGACAAAATCGAAATCATGAAGAAAAAAAAACCAGAACCCAGGGCGACGACTGTATGAAGATGAGCCGGTGCAGCACGCTTGGCTTCGTTCAACACATAGCGCTCGCTGACCTGAAAAAACAACATCAACAGGCGATAATAACTCGTCCCAGGAGGAGCTAGTTCACGTAACAGGTGCTTCAATAATACCGCACCCCTTGTAAAACCGTGAGGGCTGTTTTTCTCTCTCGCTCTCTCCCTTGATATTTGTTTAAAAATCCATAAGATTTCCAAATACAATTTAACTAATACCACACCCCTTGTAAAACCGTCAGGGGTTTTTTCTTCTCTCTCTTGATATTTTTTTTAATTTGTTTTAAAATACATACGATTTCCAAATACAATTTAACTAATATCACACCCCTTGTAAAACCGTCAGGTTTTTTTTCTCTCTCTCCCTTGATATTACACCTACCTATTGAGTCGTTTAAACTTGTCCTGGGTGCAAGCCGGTACCAGGCTGCGAACCCAGTGCCTACCAGCCTTGCGTCCGATGGCTTAAACACTACACCACCGAGGCCGGTTTTCTAAATATGCATTTGTATTGTCCCGTTATTAAGTGGTGTATATGTGCCTCAGTGCAGTACGAAATTATTCTCACATAATAATTATTTTCGCTCTGGTACTTCGATGACCTGAATTGTGATTTTGTTTATACATTGAACGAGTAGTCAATGGGAGTTCGGGTTATTCCGGTGTGTTAGGAAGCGTTCGGGGTGTTTCGGTGTGTTAGGAAGTGTTCCGTAAGAACTGTAAAAAGGTAAGAACGCAGTGCAATCGCATTCCGACCTCAAGTCGCCTGGTCTGTTTATAATTATGTCAGCACTGCACCTATACACTAATCGAAAAACACACACGAACACACGTGGGTAATTGCTCCTGTTATTTCCTAACATAACAGGGCAGGGGTTGTTGCGTTTGAAAGCTTGTGAAAACAACTTCTCCCCCTGAAATCACCCCTCAAAAAAAAGAAAAAAAGAAAGAAAACCCACACTAAAAAACATGCATATTTAAATGAGATCAACCTAAGTGTCTGTCTCTATCTGTCTATCTGTCTCTCTCTATCTGACTGTCTAGATGGATCGAGGAAAAGAAATCCCCACAAACCCACACAAACTCCTCACTTCTCTCTTCTCTCTCTCCGATCTTCTCTCTCATCTTCTCCTCTCTCTCTATCTCTCTATCATCTCTCTACCCTCTCTCTCTCCCCCCTCTCTCTCCCCCCAGATCACCCTCTCTCCCCTAAAAGTCTCCCCACCCCCTCTCTCTATCTCTCTCGCCTCTGTCCTCTCTCCTCTCGCACTCTCTCCGTCCCTTCTCCCCCCTCTCTCTCCCCCCCCGCCCTCCATCTCTCTCGCTCTCTCTCTTCTCACGTCTCGTACTCATCTCTCCTCTCTCGCCTCTCTCTCTCTCTCTATCTCCCTACGCCTCGCTCCCTCTCTCTCTCCAGATCTCATTGGCTCTCTCTCCATCTGCGTCGCTCGCTCTCCCTCCCTCTCCCCTCTCCCTCTCTCTCTCCCCCTCTCTCGCTCTCTCTCTCTCTCTCTCTCTCTCTCTCTCTCTCTCTCTCTCTCTCTCACAACCTTTTTGAAACACGGGTTAATACTTGGACAGATGACCGACTGAAAACATCAAGGGTCAGATGCAGTACCCGTATCACACTGACGACAAAGAGTGCGGTGCGCCTTCCGTCTGTAAGAAAGTACAAACAAACGACCTCTTACTGCTAATTGGTAGTATCTAGAAGTCTTTGTAGCAGTAGCTAAAGTGAACAGTGTGTTTTTGTTTAACGACACCACTAGAGCACATTGATTTATTAATCATCAGCTATTGGATGTCACACATTTGGTAATTTTCTCAATGAGTCTTAGAAAGGAAACCCGCTACATTTTTCCATTAGTAGCAAGAGATCGTTTATATGCATCATCCCACATACACGATAGCACATACCACGGTCTTTGATATACCAGTCGTGGTGTACTGGCTGGAACGAGAAATAGCCCACCGAAGGGGATCGACCCCAAACCGACCGCACACCAAGCGAGTGCTTTACCACTGGGCTACGTCCCGCCCCCTTGTAGCAGTAGTATGCCGCCCCTGCCCACCCAAGTCCCCCGATTTTAACCTACTTTTCTGTCCTTGGCAAACGGCCCATTCACCTTGAACCTAGGTAAACTCTAAAGTAAGTCACAGTGTTATATACATTATCAGCATCACTTATAGTTCTACTTACACCTATAGACTATTGGTTTAGTGCTTGGGAAAACTGGCCACTTTCCAGAAGACATAGATAAATACAGAGAGAGACAGACACACACACACACACACAGAGAGAGAGAGAGAGAGAGAGAGAGAGAGAGAGAGAGAGAGAGAGAGAGAGAGGAGAGAGAGAGAGAGAGAGAGAGAGAGAGAGAGAGAGAGAGAGAGAGAAGAAAAAAGAGAAAGGTAAACAGAGATAAACAGGAGATAGACGGAGAGATAGAGATATAAAGAGTGAGAGATAGAGAATGAGATATAGACAGAGATAGAGATATAGACAGTGATAGAGATAGACAGACACAGATATATACAGAGCGACACACACTCACACACACACACACACACACCACACAGAGAGAGAGAGAGAGAGAGAGAGAGAGAGAGAGAGAGAGAGAGAGAGAGAGAGAGAGAGAGAGAGAGAGAGAAAGAGAGAGAGAAGGAGAGAAGAGAAAGAGGGCGAGAGGAGAGAGAGGGGGGGGGGAGAGAAAGTGAGAGAAACAAACCCAAACCAATAGAAAAAAAACCCCAGACAATTGATTTTATTTATGGTAGGAACCGCAGGCCACCAGCCTCTAAGACGAGACAGACCGTAACAGAGAGAAACAGAGAGAATGTGTTTTGCAAACAGTACAGGTAAAAGATAGCCTATTGCGTGATACACAATGTTTACGGAAATCTTTATACACAGACATCAAACGTCTACGTATTACCAATGTCAATGGCAGCAGGTGTGCATCGGCGTCGATAACAACGCAATCGACCGCTGCACGGTGGAACGCACAACACGGAATAGCGCAATGAGTGATCCTTTGTTTACGTAACACGCAAATAGAACGCGGTATAGAACCAGTGCAAGTGGAGTACAAGTATTTTATTTATAACTTCCATCTTATTTTGCGTCTATTAAATGTTATATATAGAGCACAAATGATAAGAATGTTCTAGAAATTGTCATAACAGGAGGGTGCGGGTGGAGGCGTTTTTCGGATCAGCCAGCATTATCTGTTCGTTCCTGCCCATCAACGTACCAACAGGCACGCCAAAGTTGCCCATACTCGGGGAGGGGGGTGGGGGGGTGGGGGGGTGGAGAGAAACAAAACCCAAACCATTTGTTCATTAAAGGCATTGAACATGCTTTTTAAGCATTGTAAAATATGTTTTTTTTAGCTATTACATTTTTGTTTTTCTATGGTAAATTTACATATTAATTTGAACTTTTTGTTTAAATTTTCCATTGTGCTTCTGGTAGTCATGGTGTTGGTAGTAGCTAAAACATTTTTTTTTTTTTTATACGAAACAAAAGAGATGTATCTCTCTGAAATGAGGGTCATCCGTTTGTATATGTGCATCGTCTACATCTGTTACAATTCATAAAATTGGTTCAAGCTCTTGAGAGTAAAAACTGGCGACGTGACTTGTGGATTGCACACACAAAGGTACTAGACGAAATCCAATTAATTTCAGTTCAGTTCAGTTTATTGCACATTACCAAACAACAGAAACAATATGACTATACAGGCCAGACGGAGACGCGCATTGTATTCTTATTTTATTCTGTAGAAATCAAACTTATATATATCTTATATATTATATATATGTATATAGATATATATATATATATTATATATATATATATATATAATATATATATAAAAACCATCGCTGCTGCTACTGGATCAAGAAAGTGCCCCCCTTCCCCTCCCCACACACCTCTCGCTTCCTACGTCAGTGGGTGGGCAAATATTCGAATACTCTAATACAACAAAATTCCAATATTTGACGCTAAATACCTTTACATTGATAATTTTCGAGTTCGCTGACAACAAATATTTGACATTTGAAATCCGATAGCACCCCATTTCAATAATGTTCCTGTTAAATAGGCCTTACGTAGGTTCTGACGGGTTTCTTCCTGTAGTGTATGTATTAGTGATTTAATATGTCAAATATTTGTTATCAGCGAACTCGAAAATGATCGATGTAAAAGTATTTAACGTCAAACACAGGATTGTTGTTCTATTAGAGCGGGAATCTTTGACTACTGTTTGATAGGCACAGAATGCGCAGTTGTGATATACAGTTTTGTGTTGCCGTAATGAGAGCGCCATAACTGTTAAAATGTCCGTCTTGCTCTCTTAGACCCAAAACACACCGGGTCTGGGTCTGGGTCTGTGTCTGGGTCTGGCGAGTGTGTAGTTTGAAGTCTGGGTCTGTAACTGTAACGTGTTATCAATATATATTAATGTGCTCATATCTTTAGATAAATGTACTCTATAAACATCAACAATAAGTATGAGAAATCCACATTGATTAATATATACCTTTCCTGGGGGGTTTTTTAATCAAGAAAAATGAATGAATAAAGTTCGAACATTGTGCAGCTGCCAGTCTGGCAGTGTGAACTATAGCGCATGTTATATAACCTCTGTTGCCAGATCGATCTATAGTTGACGTCAGCACAGACGTGGTGTGTTTTGTTACATTCGATTCAATGTGTTTCATTTTGGACTGGCACCATACTCGCCAGACCCAGACCCAGACCCAGACCCAGACCCAGTGTGTTTTGGGCCTTACGGTCAGATTACTAGGGCTAACTTTGCTCTGGCTGCAATGTTCCGGCTAAATACGTAGGTACTGACGGGTTTCTTCTTGTAGAGTGTATTATCGGTTAATATGTCAAATATGTATTATCAGCGAGCTCGAAAATGATCAATATAGAAAGGTATTTAACGTCAGACACAGGATTGTTGTTGTGTTAGAGCAGGAATGTTGGACGACCGTTTGGTAGGCACAGGTTACGCAGTTTTTATATACAGTTTTCTCTAGCCGTAATGACAGCGTCATCACCGTCAGAGTACCTGGCCTAACGACGGTTCTGTAGGTCCCTACCTCATGACCGTAACCTACATTGTAGATAACCTAAAGGAAATCGAACAATGGTGCGTAACTGGAAGAAAACAAACGGTGGTGATGATGATGTAATATTTCATTCTAAATGCTGTAAGTGTTTGTTGTTGTTGGGTTTATTTAAGGTTTTGTTTTTGTTTTTGTTGTTTTGTAAATACGTAGGATTCCAGCTTTTCTCATTATGCCATCAAGACAGGTTATCAGGCCAGGTCATAGGTTTTAGGTTTTAACGTGGACATTCAGAACAAACTGTTGTAGCACATGCCTGTCATGGGAGCAGGTGTTGATTTTCGCCGGCTCCTCCATCCAGGGCAAGACAAGGTTTGGGGTGGGAGGGAGACAGGGTCGCTCGCGCTGGCATGTACAATGGAGCACAAGCAGCTCGACCATGGTCGGTAGCGGGCGAGGGTTGGTTTTTGTGCTATTGAATTTGCAAATGTCCCGTAGGATTAAAGCCAAACAGAAAACGTTGCCTAATTTCTTGAAGGTAATTCTGACCTATAATTTAGAATGGTTCATCAAACTTGAAAATGGAGATAATTGCTAGATTTGACTTAGTCCATCGAAAGGTAGCTCAACAGGTTAAACAGTACAGCTATATTTTATACCAATGACACAAATCCACGATTGCCGACTAGGTAACCTAGCAACCCAAATTAACTACCTCTTTAAAAATAAGACAGAAAAGAAAGAGCCGACATTTTGTGGCAGGCACAGATTTTGCTGTATATTTACCAGACAAATCTGGCATTTGTTCAAGGATGGCAATAAATGACTTCCGTTGTATTTCTTATAGACCTGATATTTGATGTTAGTTTTGACGGTTCTTCAACCACACGGATGATGAGTTTTCTGAACTCTGTGCCAATATCTCGGCACAGATATGTATCCCGCTCAGACTCTCATTTGCGTGGATGCATACGACCGTGACTAAAGAAATGGCAGTACTCAAAACACTGGTGCTGCCAGCTGAAAAGGTGGAACAGTACAAGAAAACAAGATTTCAAATAACAGACATTTGAATGCCATGACTGAAAAAAAAAACATACGAAAAAAAGAGAAAAAAATCAAGAAAAAAGGAATCAAAGTGTTGCTAAGTTAAATGATTGTGAATTGTTATGAACAATAAATACTAGTAAAGGTACATTTAAAGCAGTGTTTCATGTTTGGATGGGGAAAAAAAATGGCTGCTTTCACATTTTTGGCTCTAAAAGCAATAATATTTATCAGTACCAGTTGCTTTATGTCTCTGTTAATATGTTATCACAAGAAGTAAATTGCTTGAGAAAATGGTATAATTTCATGCATGCATTACAAAATAAATACAAATTATGTTGCTAAAAATTATGTTGCGTGACATAGCAACTGGAAGTATATTTTCTGGTGATTACTGTGTGGAAATAAAGCACTGGGTACTGGTGTACTTAGTATACTTAGAAAGGCATATGTGATATGCTGGACTTCCTCGTTGGCAACATACATGTAAATTTTGAGGATAGGACACATAGACAGGGAACAGGAATCCCCCCTGAGCGCCAACTGTTCTCCACTATTCACCGATTTGTTTCTGGGAATCTGGCTGAAATTTTAAACTTTATATTCCGCTATATATTGATGATCTTATATCACTCAATAATAGCAGGATAACAAATTACCTTCCATTAATTTACCCACAAGAGTTAGAAACAAAAGAAACATCGGAAGGTAATACTAAACCAAATAACATCCGGCTAGGTCAAAGTTCGAGGTGCACCGAACTTTTAATAGAGAAGTGAACACCACAAGTCCTGTGATTGGTTATAAATGTGAGTGTGTCTGGGCCAAAAAACAATGTATTCAGTTTTATTTCATCTAGTGTCACGTGTCAAGTAACCTTGTGCTTGAAACACGTGTGGGGTACCTGTAAACAAAATGCTCACATTTTGTACGGAACTAGAGTAGTTATAGACGTTACTGTTATCTCTGAAATGAGCAGCTTGACCCCCAGTTTTTTTCTGATTCACTTTTAAGGATTAGGGGTGGTAGTATTTATATCCGTGGTGTTTATGTCGATTGATACGCTGCAGGGAGGAGTTTTAACCGCATATGTTACTATTGTCGTCTATGGGATTTGATTTGGTAGTATACACCCTGAAGGTATCAAATCAGTTTCATACCTCGATCAATGGTGGGGGCATTCATGACGGATACCACCAGTGGGACAGGGTATGCCCAATCTTTCGCGAACACCTGGTATCATCACTGTGTTGACAGTAATTCGTGAATTCCTATCATTACAGCTATATTTATTCCATGGCCTCTGTCCTGTGCTAATTTTGATTTAGTAAACTAGTCTGCGAGTGGCAGTCCTCTTCGAGCGTTCAGGATGTTTCGTCCAGTAAAGGATTTCCCCGGGAGTGGCTGTCCTCCTACAGATGAGGGAATAGACAGAGATGCATGGCATCAACTACTACTTTACGAGATTCCACTGTGCATTGTGTAGAGATACGGTTTGGTCATAGATAATGGTTTCTTTATTTCAATGGAGCATGAATAGTCTACATAACACAAATATATTCGGGTTTCATGATTTCACAGATCTCATATATTGTCATCATTATAGTCCACATGATGTGCAATCAGTCTAGGATTGATCCCCGTCGGTTGGCCCATTGGGCTATTTCTCCTCTCAGCCAGTGCACCACGATTGGTATATCAAAGACCGTGGTATGCGCTAACTTGTATGTGGGATGGTGCATATAAAAAAATCTCTTGTTACTAATGGTTTCCGCTCTAAGACTAAGTGTTAAACTTAGCAAATGGTTGACATCCAATGGCCGATGATTAATACATCAATGTGCTCTTGTGGTGTCGTTAAACAAAAAAGCTAACCTTTTTATAGTCCATATTTAGAAAATTATTAAACGACTTTTAAACATTTAACAATCAAATTTGATAGGCGTGAATGTCAACTCTTTAAAATACATGACGTCATTGTGTACGTTTGCCAAATCGTGATAATGTCATATATAGTACCGACAAAGCGACAACTCGTCCAATAGTATTGTACGTTATACGTTACACCAAAAAATTTGTTTTATTTAACGACGCCATTAGAGCACATTGGGTTTTTTTTTATCTTATCATCGGCTATTGGACGTCAAATATGGTCATTCTGACACTGTTTTTTAGAGGAAACCCGCTGTCGCCACATAGGCTACTCTTTTACGACAGGCAACAAGGGATCTTTTATTTGCGCTTCCCACGGGCAGGCTAGCACAAACCATGGCCTTTGTTGAACCAGTTATGGATCAATGGTCGGTGCAAGTGGTTTACACCTACCCATTGAGCCTTGCGGAGCACTCACTCAGGGTTTAGAGTCTATATCTGGATTAAAAATCCCATGCCTCGACTGGGATCCGAACCCAGTACCTACCAGCCTGTAGACCGATGGCCTAACCACGACGCCACCGAGGCTGGTTCGTCACACCAATGCCTAATAATTTTTATTTCCCCGGTTATGAGCGCCCGCTGTGAGGTAATAAATAGACATTATTTCCCTTGTTGTTTGAAGCAGAATATTTATTGATAAAACAAGACAGGACAGTAGATTCAAAGGGGTACTATAGTTTTTAGGGGGACTACGCCTCCCACTGATGGCAAAATGTGGCGAATAATAGACATGATTAATGCGGGAAAGCTGATGGCAAAATGTGGCGAATAATAGACATGATTAATGCGGGAAAGCTGATGGCAAAATGTGGCAAATAATAGACATGATTAATACAGGAAAGCTGGTGGCAAAATGTGGCGAATAATAGACATGATTAATGCGGGAAAGCTGATGGCAAAATGTGGCAAATAATAGACATGATTAATACAGGAAAGCTGGTGGCAAAATGTGGCGAATAATAGACATGATTAATGCGGGAAAGGTCGTCAGCTCGGTTACTAACATTCGGTTATAAGCTGAATGGCACAGAAACGAGATAAAGGATCACCCGGGGTCTTGCCAGCCTTGTGTGACGTCAGCACGCAAAGATAGCGACCTGGGTCCCGTTCCACGAAAGCTATGCGCTTACGGTAATCTTAGGGCTAAGATCGTTTCGTGGAACGGGACCCTGCTCACTTAGTTACGCTCAAAACACAGCGAAGCTGGGTCTGGGTCTGGCTAGTGTGGTACCAGTTGAAAACGAAACCCACTGTACCAAATGTGACAAAACATACCGCGTCTATGCTGGCACAAGTACAGATCTGGTAACAGACGACATGGAACCTGCGCTATATTTTCACACTGCCAGTCTGGCAGTTGCTCTGTACGCCACGGTTTACTGTTTTTCTTAATAATAAACAGGAACGATATATATCAATCAAAGTAGAATTGATCGTGTTAGTGGTGGCGTTAAACTAAACAAACGTTAACTCTCTCCATATATAACCGTCTATATATCCATATAACAGTCCACGGCACTCTGCAAGTCCATACTTAACTCGGGTACCAATTTTAACAATGCGTGCAAGCAATGAAATGTCCACCAATATCATAAATCCACTTACTAAAATACCATGATTATTTCATTAATTTATCATCAAAGGATGAAACTTTTAAGAAATAGTACATTCTAGTTTCTATGCTCACAGGTGTTTAAAACTTTTTTAGCCAAAAACAGCAGCAGTTGCTTAAAGGTTTTCCCCGAAAACGTAACCAGACTACGGTAAACACTATCAGAGCAGAAACGAAAGTGAAAGTAAAACAAAAACATTCTTCTTAAAAACAAATATGTGACTTACTATTGAGGAGAAATGATAACAGATAAAACGCGAAATGTTGCATCAGTTCTACAAACTACGTCATTACGAGTGGCATAATTTAATGATCCACTCGCTATTAATGTCAGTCTAAGAATTTGATTATAATATCATTGTTTGTTATTAAACTGACCAGGGCCCCGTTACACAAAGCGATCTTAGCTCTAAGATTACCTTAGGCGCATAGCTACCCTATGTACTTAAGTTGATGTTAGGGATAAGATCGCTTTGTGAACGGGGCCCAGGCATAATTTAATGATCCACTCGCTATAATGTCAGTCTAAGAATTTGATTATAATATCATTGTTGTTGTCAAACTGATCAGGAGAAACGGGTAGGTTTTTAAAATTTTGAATTAAACAATTACCATTTTAATGAATCACAAGCATAGGCGTACATACGGGCTCCCATGGATATAGCGCAACAGGCTGGCTTTTACCCGAATTAAACGAAAATACCCGGATTTGATTATAACAACACTCATTCATATTATCATTACTACCAAACAGCTATATATGGTTGCAAACGAATCACTGCGCATATTTACATGGATTAGAATTATTTTGAGGGTAAAATGATGGATATACATGATAACAAGGTCTGAGGTTAGCACATTTCTCTTGAATTTGAGGTTTTGCTCCAGCACTGGGGGGGGGGGGGGGGGGGGGCAATTATCCGCCCCCTATCTCGTACGCTTACGATCACAAGAATGGCCAAGTTACTTTGCAATGTTCCTTTGATTCATTTACCTTGATGGTATACCATTTCTACAGTAGTGTGATTAGAAAACATATACAGCAGTTTTATTACAGTATTTATACATTTATGTATATCTGTGTAGCTATAGAACTAATAAGGAGACGCACACAAATAAACATTGTAACTAACACACTTGTGTGGTAAACACTTTTCTTGATCCAGTAGCAGTAGCGATGGTTTATATATATATATATATATATATACGTACACACACACACACACACACACACACACACACACACACACACACTTGTTGGCACCTTTCTACGCCATTCTAACATTTGACAGGTACACAAATGACATTAGCCTATCTTCCCCAGCCTCAACCCGTAATCTGTTAGCGGTATGTAATATAATATTCACGAATTCAAACTAAAGTCATCCACCGAATATTTCCGGATTCGATATTGTTACATTCATTACATAAGCATTACATTACACAGGGGGTCATGGGGGCATTCTACCCTCAAAACCATTTGTGTCACATTTGTTAAACATTCATTCATTCATTCATTCATTCATTCATTCATTCTACCTTCAAAATTAGTTGTAATCCACGTACAAATGCGTAGTGATTTGTTTGTATCCTATATAGCTGTTTGGCAGTAATGGTAATATGAATAAATGTTCTTACGCAGATTCGTTTAATTCGGGCAAAAGGCAGCCTGCCCACCTCCCCCACCTCCCCCCCCCTCTACTAAAATGGGAGCCCGTACGCCTACGATTCGTTACTCTTCACTGTAATCTGTTTTTGTTTAGAAAGTGAACTAAAACGAAATATGTAAAACTAGAGAGGCACAAAGTAAGCCCAAGTCTAATAGTTCAAGGATTCTGTTGTTAAAGTGTGTTTCTGGTTTCTGAGAAATCCGTGCTATTTATTACCACGAATAGCACACGTGAACGGAGACCAATGACGATTTTGGTTCTGCAAGTTGAGCAGAGTTACCTCCCATGTTTTTTCTTTGGGAGGGTGGTGTGTCGTTCCCGGGGGGGGGTTGTCCAGTGCGTCTGCTCTCCTCGTTCCCCCGGGCGTTTTCTCCTAGGCGTTCTTTGTTTGCTCCCCCTCTCCATCCTCCCCCCTCTCTGTCTCCTTCCCTCCTCCTCCTCTTCCCCCTCTCTTTCCTGTCTCTCTCACTCGCTTTCTTTCTCCTGCTCTCTTCTTTCCTCCCTCTCTCTGCTCCCTCTCACTCCATCTCTCTCCCCCTCTCTCCCTCTTCTCTCTCTCCACTGTCTTTCCCTAAGCTTTTTCTCTCCCTCTCTCATTCCTCTCTCCCTCGCTCGCTCTTTCTCTCCCCCCTCTCCTCTTTCCTCTCAATATATCGCGCACGTGAACGGAGATCAATGGAGATTTTGGTTGTTCAAGTCGAGCAGAGTTTCCTCCCCTGTTTGTTCTTGGGGTAAATCGTAAGTTCAATAGCGTTTATATAGCATTTCATACGTCTTTATATGTCTGCTCTCCTCTCCTCTCTCCGCTTCCCCTCTCTCTCTCTCCTCTCCCTTCTTTTCCTCTCTCTCTTTCTCTTCGTCTCTCTTTCCTCTCTCTCTCTCTCTTCTTCTCTCTCTCCCTCTCTCTCTCTCTCCATCTCTCTCTGTCTCTCTCTCCTACCTTCCTCCCTGTCCTCTCTCTTCTCTTCTTTTCCTCCCCCTTTCCCTCCTCTCTCCCTCGCTTTCTCTCTACCACTTCCTCCTTTCTCTCTCTTTCCCCCTCTCTCTCCCTCGCTCTTTTTCCTTCCCTCTCTTCTCTATCTTCTCACTCCCTTTCTTCTCTATCCTTCCCACTCTCCCTCTTTCCCTCTCCTTCCCTCCCTCCTCTCTTCTCCTCAGTCTACCTCCTTCCCCCTCTCTTGCTCTTTTTTCTACCCCTTCCTCCCTGTCTCTCTCTCTCCCTCCCTCTACCTCCCCTTCTTCCTTCCCCTCTCTCTCATTCTCTCTACCTTCCTCCTTCTCTCTCTCCCTCGTTTCTTCTTCTCTCTTTCTTTTCTTTCTCTACCTCCCTCCCCCCACTCTTTCTCTCTTTCCCCTCCTCTCTTTCTCCATTCAATCTCTCTCTCTCTCTTTCTCCTCTTTTTCTCCGTCTTCTCTTCTTTCTCCTCCCTGCCTCCCGTCCCTGCCCTCTCTCCCCCTCCCTCTCTCCTCTCTTTTCTTTCTCTCTCTCTACCTTCCTCCCTGTCTCTCGTCAGTCAATGGCGTTTTTTAATAGCAATAACAATACGTCCTTTATCTGTCTGCTCTCTTCCCCCTCACCCCCTTTCTCTCTCCCCCCCTGTCTCCTCTCCCTCCTTCTTTTCTCTCTCCTTCTCCGTTCGCTCTTTCTCTCTCTCTCCTCTCTTCTACTTCTCCCTCCCTCCCTTTTACCTCTCCCACTTTCGCTCTTTATCTCTCTCTACCTTCCTCCCTGTCTCTCTCCCTCTTCGCTTCTCTTTCTTTCTCTACCTCCCCCCCGTTCTCTTCTCTCTCCCCTCGCTTTTCTCCCTCTACCCCCCCCCTCCCTGTCTCTCTTCTTTCTCCCTTCTCTCTCTCCTCGGCTTCTCTCTCTCTCTCTCTCTGCTCATCCTCATTCCATCTCTCTATCTCTCCCTCCCTCCCTCCCTGCCTCTCCCTCGATTTTTCTCTCTTCCTCCCTCCCTCCCTCTCTCTCTCTCTCCCTCCCTGTCTCTCTCCCTCGCTTTCATACGTTCTGAACAAGAAACGAGCCATCGAAAGCCTGCGTGTTTATCCGACAACAGAATCATAAATATGAGTATATAAAACTATATTCAGTTGTGAATTATTGTTTTTAATCGTAATTAGATACCATGGTATTTGCCAACCTCATTTTAAACACGTTATTTTTGTACGAGATAAAAAAAACCCAGAAAACCCCCCCAAACATATTTCAGTTCAGTTCTGCTCCGATAAATGAAAATAAAGCTGAAAGTAATTTATTTGTAAAACATAATTACAATAATTACTCTCATGTGTCTTGGACGCTTTGTGTTATATGCAATGTTAGGCCCAACTCCTGGTGGAACGTAGAAAACATAACATTTGAACTTAGCCGCCGTAATTGTGAGCAATTCTAAACGTGTTTTGTTGAATTATTTATGAGAAAAACAAAATTGAAGTAAAACTTTACGGACATATATACAGAGGATCCGTCTGGAAAATGGAAAATATCCACTAAGTGTAATATGTTAATCGGTATTTGTTGAGACTCTGCTGAGTCAACCTCGACATACAATATATAGAGTATTCATACATCAATACATACTGCCAGGTCTGCCCACTGTTTCGTTCACGTAAGTTGAGTTAAACAGCATCCTTTTTTATGGATGTCTGGATAGCTCAGAACGCATTGTGGTTAGCCTACAATTTGCGGGTGATTCGGTACCATAGGTTCGAGTCCCAGCAACGGCATGAGACAATTTGTGAGGCCAGAAAGGATTTAATAATCCCCTGCGCCAGTACGTTAATATCTATGTATGTAACAGTCAACCTCAACATACATACACCATGCGCATACATACATACATACATACATACATACATACATACAGCAACATGGCTACAACCACCTGTGAAATACTGCGTATTGCCACTTCTCAATAAACCAAAGTCAGCATCGGAATAAATGTCAACATTTTCTTCAACTGAATATTCATTATTCATCTTCGACTGAATATTCATTATTCATCTTCAACTGAATATTCATTATTCATCTTCAACTGAATATTAACTCGGATCTGAATTGTATTCATTGTTTGGAGTAAATACTTAAACATAAACTTGTACTTGATATGGCGTATCAACTTAGTTCACCTTTGTCAGAGGGCTGTTGATGATTGGATTGGAACGGTAAGTTTACAGGTCAAAGGATGTATTAATACAACCGAATATCATTTCAACAATGGTATAATGCACCGCCAGAAATACAGAATCGATTGGTTTGAAATGCCCGAGACAGTGATGCATAGCGTCTAGAAGTCTAGAAAGTGTTTTGTTTTTTGTTGTTGTTTTTTGTTGTTGTTTTGGTTTTGGGGTGTTTTGTGTTGGGTTTCTTTTACAATAATAACATTTTGTAAATGCCTGAAAAACAAACATAAAATAGGTTTTAGTTTTTTTTCCCCCCCCCCTCGTAAAACTTCGTAACAATATATCCATTCCTCATTAAAGCCGCACACCCTAGTTCCATCCAGCGAAAATAAATTATAATTTGGTTAATCTACAAACCTGTAACACACTTAGATCACGTTTTTATCAAATGGAGTGAAAAAGCAGGTTTTATATCGATAAATACCATGGGAATCCCCATGTCCCAATTGCTTGAAATAATTTTGAAAGTTAGTATTCTGATGTCACCGGTAGAAGCACAACAATGCCTACGTCACGACAAATTTCACAGACTTGGGGTGCGTTCGTTTCACCTCTCCTGGACATGTTCCAACTGTTCTGTCCTGGTTGTATCCCCTCTCCAGATATCGTAAGACTTAGCAAAATTATTGGTTTTAAGGGTTTGTAACGTTTTGTATTGAGACGCTTACTTGTCTGAACTTTATTGTTACTGAAAATGTTCACGAACTGTGAAGAAAAATCTCACAAATGAACAACAACAAATCGGATGTTGATTGCGCGAACCGTGCACGAGAAAACAAACCGAACCAAAATGATAACGGTCACGTGATATACCAATGTCTGTGACATTAAAAATAGATTGGACCTCGCTTGCTTAACGGTTTTTTCTCGACAACACGTTTTGTGAAAAAATGCAAAAAATGCATTTCGTGGTTTTACAAACATCAGGATTACCAAAAAGCACTTCAGGTGAATGGAAATGTGTATTCTAAATAATAAAATGTAAGTAAAGTGCAATTTTATTTGTGAAAAATGGGGTTTAATAGCGAAAAACAACGCCGTAATGGTTAACAAATAAACGTAACTAAGGTGTGTCCCTTTAAAACTTCAAAATATGCTCACCATAAATTCGGAGCACTCGTGTATTTTTAAAATTACTAGACTTCTTAACAAAATAACATTTGTAAATGTATACTTCCAATGGTACATTAGATATATTTTTAAAACAAATGTTTATATTCAAATGTATAGATATATATTATGAATATACATGCTTTTAGTCAATTATTATCGCAGCTATCACCAATTAACACTAAACTATGCGAGAGAGAGAGAGAGAGAGAGAGAGAGAGAGAGAGAGAGAGAGAGAGAGAAGAGAGAGAGAGAGAGGAGAGGAGGGGGGGGGGGAGGGAGAGAGACAGGGGGAGAGAATGCGAAGAAAACAAGAGAATGAAATAGAGGAAAGGAGGAAGAGAGAAAGAGGAGAGGGAAGGAGGGAGGATTTTTATTTATTTGTTTAACGACACCACTAGAGCACATTGATTTATTACTCATCAGCTATTGGATGTCAAAAATTTAGTACTTCTGACATATAGTTTTAGAGAGGAAACCCGCTACATTTTTCTATTAGTAGCAAGAAATGTTTTTGTATGAACGCAGGGAGAGCTGACAGAAGTGTTGAAATGTGCTGAGATGGCGTTAAACTAACATTCCTTTTCTTTCCTTGTCGGGGGTAGAAGAAAATATTTTTAACCCCCCCCCCAAAAAAAAACAACAACAAAAAGAAAAACCCATACAAAAGCCGCCCCCACCAAAACATAAACAAAGAACAACAACAACAACAAAAACCTCAAAAAGCAACAACAAAAAACAAAACAACAACAAACAAACAACAACAAAACAAAACAAGAAAAAACCCCAACAACAATCAAAGAACACATAACACTAAGATTAAATGAAGAACAAAAGTAACAGAATATCGTCAACAAACACTACATTCCTTCAACTAAAGCACATTTTCAGATAAGACGTTTTCACTATTAAAGTTGCAATCTCGAGATTATTTTGGTGTAAACGGAATATAATTTATAATACCTCAAATATATTTATATATACATGTATAATTTATTCTCTCTTTTTTTTTTTTCTTTTTTTTTTTACGCTGAGTGTGCAAAGTACCCAACAGAATGAATAATCGCTGTACAATTTTTTTATAAATCCGAACACATCAACCTTACGCTCGTGCAGTTACATCTAACCATGGTAGGTGTACCAAAGGCCGTGGTATTTACTATCCTGTCTATAGGGTAGTGCATTAAAAAGATCCCTGGCTGCTTTTCGACGGTACTTTGTGTATTGACAGCGAGCTCCCCTTTCTCCTTCCCTCTTTCTCTCCTCTTTCTCTCTCCCTCCTTTTCTCTATCTCATTTTGGGGCGGGACGTAGCCCAGTGATAAAGCGCTCGCTTGATGCGCGGTTGGTCTGGGATCGATCCCCGTCCGTAGGCCCATTGGGCTATTTCTCGTCCCAATCAATGCACTACGACTGGTATATTAAAGGCCGTGGTTGTTAAATAATAAATAAATAAAAATGGTGTTTTGACAGTGAAATCCCCCCTCCTTCAATCTTTCTCTCTTCCTCCTTTTCTCTATTTCATTCTCTTATTTTCTCTCTCTCTCTCTCTCTCTCTCTCTCTCTCTCTCTCTCTCTCTCTCTCTCTCTCTCTCTCTCTCTCTCTCTCTCTCTCTCTCTCTCTCCACACTTTGCCCCTTGTCTTACTTTCGTCCGTGCCTATATAGGTTCAAGCACGCTGTTCTAGCTAGCTGGACACACATAACCGTTATTGACTAGTATTGACTTTATGTCACATAAGATAAAAGTGTTATTTTAACATACAAATAATATTTGTCTTTAAAAAAGAAATAATAGTAATAAAATATAACCTATTTTCGTCTTCAACCTTTGAGAGCCGTCGGAGTGGGGCTCGCCCCCCCCCCCCCCCCACCCCCCCCCCCCCCCCCCCCCCCCCCCACCCACTTTTTCAAAGATTTATATATATATACTATCAAATTCAAGCATGTTTAGCCTATAATATCCACCAAGACACTAGGAACAAAATAAAACTTATTACAACACAATCTCTAAATGTATTAATATCACAGTGTAGATTCTGATCCCAGGAACCATAAATGTTGTTGTTGTGGGGGGGGGGGGGGGGGGGGTTGGTGGTAGGTATGGCGGCAACGGGTTTCCTCTCTTATTATCTTTGTGGCTTCCAACCATAATGTCCGACGTCAATATAACTATAATAAATTGTGCTGGGTGGTGCGTCATCAAATAAATAATTTGTTCTAACCGTCATCAGAACTACTGTGCTAAATATAGAAACTATGTGCGTAAAGGAATTTTAGCAGGGGGCGGGAGGAGGGGGTCGAGTTAGCCCGAGTACTCAGATTTCCTGTCTAGCTCTCTTAACATAACACAACTTTTGTTGATTTTAATTGAAGCATATCGTCAGTGCTGTACTTGAGCATAACTTGATAATAGAACGCAATGACTCGTAAATTGAATAAAAAAAAATTAATTCAACGAAGAAAAGAAGAAAAAACCGTTCAAGGCCTTAAAAAGATGGCAAACGGGACAAATACACAGGTACACACACACACTAAAAGAAAAAAGAAAACGAGAAGAGAAAAACAAAGAGAAAGGAATAGACGGGAAACGGGACACACACACACACACACAAACACACATACACGCACACACACACGCATACACACACACTCAAACATACACACTCACACACACACACACACGCAGACACTCAAACATACACACTCAAACACACACTCAAACACACGCATACACATACAGACACACACACACACACACACACATATACACACACACATACACACACACAGACACAAACACACACACACACACACACACACACAAACACAAACACACACACACACACGCATACACACACAGACACATACACACACACACACACACAGACACACATACAAAACACACACAGACACAGACACACATACACACAAAGACACACACACAGACACAGACACACACACACACACACACACACAGACATAGACACAGACACACACACACACGCACAGACAGACATACACACACAGACACACACACACAGACATACACACACACACACACACACAGACATACACACATATACACACACACACACACACACACACACACACAACACAAACACACACACACACACACAGAGACACAGACACACACACACACGCACAGACACACACACACACACAGACACACAAAGACACACACACACAGACACAGACACACACACACACATACATACACCACACACACACGCACACACTAAAAGGAAAAAGAGAAGACAGAAAAAAGAGAAAGGAATATATATGTGCACTTTTTATGTGGACGAGTGCCATTTTTGCCTAGCTTATTTTGTTGTTGTTGTTGCCCAGTGGTAAAGCGCTCGCTTGATGCGCGGTTGGTCTGGGATCGATCCCCGTCGGTGGACTCATTTGGAGTGTTTCTCGTCCCAACCAGTGCACCACGACTGGTATATTAAAGGCCGTGGTCTGTGCTTTCCTGTCTGTGGGATTGTTCATATAAAACATTTCTTGTTACTAATGGAAAATATAGCGGGTTTCCTCTCTAAAACTATATGTCAGAAGTACTAAATGTTTGACATCAAATAGCCGATAAGTAATAAATCAATGTGCTCTCGTGGTGTCGTTAAACAATAAATAAATAAAAATGGTGTTTTGACAGCGAAA